>NC_084847.1:59755678-59795510 GCF_033115175.1 Lepus europaeus | reverse complement strand
GCACTGGCATCCCATGTGGACGCTGGTTCTAGCCCGGCTGCTCCTCTTCTGATCCAGCTGTCTGCTGTGGCCTGGGAAAGCAGTGGAAGATGGCCCAAGTGCTTGGGCCCCTGCACCCACGTGGGAGACCCGGAAGAAGCTCCTGGCTCCTGATCGGCTCGGCTCCGGCCGCTGTGGCCATCTGGGGAGTGAACCAGCGGATGGAAACCTTTCTCCCTCTGTCTGTAACTGTGCCTCTCAAACACATCTCTAAAAAAAACAACAGCTGCAGAAGCAAAGGCAGTGAATGTGGGCACACGTGGGGCGGCTGTGCAGGCCAGGGGCGCGGTCACCTTGTCACCCGCTTCCCCGCGCCCAGGACCTGAGTGCTGGCGTCTGCTTTCCCCGCTCTCCCCGCGCACGAGGGCGTCCATTCCGCACGGCTCCGGCTCGGCCCCTGCTGCGCCCTCTGCTTGTTCCTCTTCCAAACGCCAGCGCCCAAGCCCGGATGAGCTCTGCTGCTCGGGGGAGCCCACTTCCTGCTGCTGGAGCGTCAAGCCACTTCTGGAAGTTTCTCTGAGGGCTCACAGGCCGGCTTGTCACGGCGGCGGTCGGCCGGGTGCGGCCTCCAGGGGCACGCTGCCTGGTGTTTTGCGGACAGAAGCTTCCAGAAGCCCGGGCCCCTGACCGACCTGACCCCTGCCCTGGCTCCTCAGCTCTTCTCTTTAGAGCCTCTTTATTCTCTGCCGCACTCCGGCCTCTGCCTGCGGGGTCTGTATTTTACTGGAAGGGTTTTGTAGGGTCTCAGGCACGGGAGCCACGCCCAGGAGCACAAAGCACAGGACGAGCAACGTCCCGGCACACGTCCCCCCGGCCCCGGTGAGACAGGCGTCACCACAGAAGCCGCAGGGGGTCAGGACCGGGGACGGGCAACGCCACTTCCCGGCCTCCAAGATCCCAAACGAGTGGCTTCAGGATCAGGTGCACGGTTGGCCCCCGTGCTGGAGTGACCTGGGGCCCGGCCCCTCCTGTGACCTCGGTTGCTCAGCCCACCTGCACCACCCGGACAGCACCTGAGCCGCAGGGCAGCCAGCAGGGGGACGGGCACCGAAGGCCCTGAGGGCTCGGCTGCAGATGGCGTGCACCAACCCCGGGGTCACAGGCTCACCAGGCTGGCTCAGGGCAGCAGGGACACAGCCAGACGCCGCGGAGAGCAGCTCATCCCTCCCCTTCTCCACGACGGCGAGTTCAGCTCACACGTCTGCTGACTGGACAGAAACAGTCGCACAACCTGAAGCTGGAACCCTTGACCCCTACTGCGCACAGGGGGCTCACAGTGTGCTGGAGGCAGGCCCTGGGCACGCACAGGGGACGCCACACACGGCAGTGCTGGAGGCCCTGGGCACGCACAGGGGACGCCACACACAGCAGTGCCTGAGGCCCTGGGCACACACAGGGGACACCACACACGACAGGGCTGGAGGCAGGTCCTGGGCACGCACAGGGGATGCCACACACGGCAATGCCGGGGGCCCTGGGCACGCACAGGGGACGCCACACACGGCAGTGCCGGGGGCCCTGGGCACGCACAGGGGACGCCACACACGGCAGTACCGGGGGCCCTGGGCACGCACAGGGGACGCCACACACAGCAGGTCCCCCAGGCTCAGGAGGAGCCAGCCCAGCCTTCAGCCTCTTCCACTCCCCGTCGGTGCAGCGCCGGGGATGCGGACAGAACAAGACGGCAGCTTTATTACGCTCACCACGGCCCTGCACGAGGCACGTAAGGTCGACGCTGGGCTGGGCAGTGACCAGGCCCCCAGAGTCTCAGGCGGCCCTGCGCGGCCCCTCAGCCAGCCGTGACGGTGGGGCGGCTCCTGTGGCTGCAGCTGTGGTCCAGGGTGTCTGTGCCGGATACAGAAACTCCCCCGGCACTGGGCACAGGCCAGCCGCAGCACGTCTCCTCCTGCACCCCCCTCGGGAGCACCGGGACCTGAGGACTTGAGGAAGCAGCCCTGGTCAGCACCGGCCCCAGCCCAGCGATGCTCACGGCGGCCCCGGGACAGGAACTGCCCACAGAGCCAGCCTCGGTCAGCGCCGGCCCCAGCCCAGCGATGCTCACAGTGGCCCTGGGATGGGAACTGCCCACAGAGCCAGCCTCGGTCAGCGCCGGCCCCAGCCCAGCGATGCTCACAGTGGCCCTGGGATGGGAACTGCCCACAGAGCCAGCCTCGGTCAGCGGCCCCGGGACAGGAACTGCCCACAGCGCCAGCCTCAGTCAGCGCCGGCCCCAGCCCAGTGATACAGTGGCCCTGGGATGGGAACTGCCCACAGAGCCAGCCTCAGTCAGCGCCGGCCCCAGCCCAGCGATACAGTGGCCCTGGGATGGGAACTGCCCAGAGCCAGCCTCGGTCAGCGCCGGCCCCAGCCCAGCGATACAGTGGCCCTGGGATGGGAACTGCCCAGAGCCAGCCTCGGTCAGCGCCGGCCCCAGCCCAGTGATACAGTGGCCCTGGGATGGGAACTGCCCACAGAGCCAGCCTCGGTCAGCGCCGGCCCCAGCCCAGTGATACAGTGGCCCTGGGATGGGAACTGCCCACAGAGCCAGCCTCGGTCAGCGCCGGCCCCAGCCCAGTGATACAGTGGCCCTGGGATGGGAACTGCCCACAGAGCCAGCCTCGGTCAGCGCCGGCCCCAGCCCAGTGATACAGTGGCCCTGGGATGGGAACTGCCCACAGAGCCAGCCTTGGGCAGCGCCTGCCCCAGCCCAGTGATACAGTGGCCCTGGGATGGGAACTGCCCACAGAGCCAGCCTCAGTCAGCGCCGGCCCCAGCCCAGCGATACAGTGGCCCTGGGATGGGAACTGCCCAGAGCCAGCCTCGGTCAGCGCCGGCCCCAGCCCAGTGATACAGTGGCCCTGGGATGGGAACTGCCCACAGAGCCAGCCTCAGTCAGCGCCGGCCCCAGCCCAGCGATACAGTGGCCCTGGGATGGGAACTGCCCAGAGCCAGCCTCGGTCAGCGCCGGCCCCAGCCCAGTGATACAGTGGCCCTGGGATGGGAACTGCCCACAGAGCCAGCCTTGGGCAGCGCCTGCCCCAGCCCAGTGATGCTCACAGTGGCTCTGGGACGGGAACTGCCCACAGAGCCAGCCTTGGGCAGAGGTGTGCTGGTTAAGGAGACAACAAAGACACTCCTAAAGAGAAGGGGGAGACAGAGAGAGGTCTTCCAACTGCTGGCCCACTCCCCAAGTGACCACAACAGGCCGGGCTGGGCCAGGCCGAAGCCAGGAGCTCCATCGTGGTCTCCCACGTGGGTGCAGGGTCAGCAGCTGGGCCGTCTCCCTGCCTCCCCAGGGCGCCTTCAGCAGGAAGTTGGATTGGACACGGAGCGGCTGGGGCGCGGCCTGGTGCCCTGAGCTCAGACACCAGCCCTGCAGCCGGCACCCCGACACTGCACGCCGAAGCTGGCCCCACAGCCCAGTTCTGACAAACGGTAAAGCAAAGGAAGCTTCCTGTAGGTTGGGAACACCCCAGGGCAGGTGCTGGGTGCGGACAGCCACTGCTCGGACGCCAGCACCCACAGTGGAGCGCTGGGTTCAAGTCCTGCTCCACTCCCCATCCAGCCTCCTCAATGCATACCCTGAAGGCAGCAGGCGACCATGGATCCCCGACACCCGGGTGGGAGAGTGCGGATCCCGACACCCGGGTGGGAGAGCGCGGATCCCGACACCCGGGTGGGAGAGCGCGGATCCCGACACCCGGGTGGGAGAGCGCGGATCCCGGACACCCGGGTGGGAGAGCGCGGATCCCGACACCCGGGTGGGAGAGCGCGGATCCCGACACCCGGGTGGGAGAGCGCGGATCCCCGACACCCGGGTGGGAGAGCGCGGATCCCGGACACCCGGGTGGGAGAGCGCGGATCCCGGACACCCGGGTGGGAGAGCGCGGATCCCGGACACCCGGGTGGGAGAGCGCGGATCCCGGACACCCGGGTGGGAGAGCGCGGATCCCGGACACCCGGGTGGGAGAGCGCGGATCCCGGACACCCGGGTGGGAGAGCGCGGATCCCGGACACCCGGGTGGGAGAGCGCGGATCCCGGACACCCGGGTGGGAGAGCGCGGATCCCGGACACCCGGGTGGGAGAGCGCGGATCCCGGACACCCGGGTGGGAGAGCGCGGATCCCGGACACCCGGGTGGGAGAGCGCGGATCCCGGACACCCGGGTGGGAGAGCACAGATCCCGACAGCCGGTGAGAGAACGCGGATCCCCGACACCCAAGTGGGAGAGCACGGATCCCTGACATCCACATGGGAGACTGGGACGGAGCCCCTGGGCCCTGGCTTCGGCCTGGCCCAGCCCTGGCTGTGGTAGGCATTTTGGGAGTGGGCTAAGTAGATAGGCATGTACTGTCTTTCAAATAAATAAGGTAACTACATAAATAAAAACTTATAAAAAAGCACTAAGACAGTGGTGGGCGAGGCCAAGGAAGGGCGTGACCAGCACAGCCCGACAGTGCAGCTGCCCCAGCCACACAGCGGGGCTGGAACCTCTCAGTGCCCTAACGCAGGCGGGTGCACGGCC
The DNA here is from genome assembly GCF_033115175.1 of Lepus europaeus. Lineage (NCBI taxonomy): Eukaryota > Metazoa > Chordata > Mammalia > Lagomorpha > Leporidae > Lepus > Lepus europaeus. Next base: position 59,790,946 of record NC_084847.1, on the reverse strand, counting down.
CAGGGCAGGCGCAGCTGCGCAGGGTCCCTGAGCGCGTGAGGCCAGGGGACAGAGGTGCGGGCAGGACGCCAACGGCACCTGCTGCAGCCAGGTTCGCAGAGGGGAGGGTACAGTGTACAGCTGGGGGTGCACAGGAGGTTCAGGCTGTGTGTGGCAGACACACACAGTGGGGGGCTCGGTGGTGTCAGCCCCAGTTGGACGCTGAAAACAGACTTCACAGATCTCACGTAAGCCGGAGAGGCCAACTCCCTAGGGAAAAAGCTCTTTTAAATTTTTGACGTGGGGGAGGGGGGGGCGCTCCTCTACGCTTCCCCAGGTGTCCAGGAAGGCACAAGCTGGGCTGGGGGCTGCTCTAGCAGGAAGCTGGAATCAGGAGCCAGAGCCAGGAGGAGCCCAGGTCCCCTGACACGGGACACACGTGTCCCAGCCGGCACCCCCCCCACAGGCCAGCGCCCGCCCCAGGAGGAGCCCAGGTCCCCTGACACGGGACACGCGTGTCCCAGCCGGCACCCCACCCACAGGCCAGCGCCCGCCCCAGGACAGCTCTTTCAGCCGGCAGCTCCCGAGGCCCGCGCAGGCAAGCCTGGCACGGCAAGGCCCCGCCCCTGAGCAGCAGCCAGCCCGGAGGGAACACCCGAAAAAATCGCAGGGCCCAGGGGCGGGCACGGGGCTCAGCCCGCCCAGCGGCTGTCCCGGGGGGCACCGCAGACACAACCCACGGAAAGCAGCTCCAGTATGTCTCCCCGGACGCCTGGCTGGCGGGGTGACCCCCCCCCCACACACACACACACACTGCTCCTAAAGTAGCAGCAGCAGCACAGAAACCTCTGGAGAAAGGACAGACCCTCAAGGCCAAGAACGGAAAGCACGCAGCTCCGAGGTCTCGGAAGCTAAGAGGCTCATGGGTGAGTGACAGCGGACGGCAGGTCCGGCTCCAGCTGTGAGGGGCAGGAAGGCCACGGAGGTCACTGCGGAAGCTCCCGGCAGAGGAGCTGCCCCAACAGGTCTCAAGTCTAAGTGACCGCTCCTGGGGCTAGCACCAGGTGGCGCAGCGGGTAAAGCCACTGCCTACAGTCCCGCCATCCCATCTGGGTGCCAGTTCGAGTCCTGGCTGCTCCACTTACGATCCAGCTCTCTGCTGTGGCCTGGGAAAGCAGTGGAGGATGGCCCAAGTCCTTGGGCCCCCGCACCCGCGTGGGAGACCTGGATGAAACTCCTGGCTTTGGCCTGGACCAGCCCCAGCTGCTGGGGCCATCTGGGGAGTGAACAGTAGATGGAAGCATACGCTCTCTCTCTGAAACGCTTCCAAATAACACAATAATTTTTTTTTTTTTGACAGGCAGAGTTAGACAGTGAGAGCGAGAGAGAGACAGAGAGAAAGGTCTTCCTTCCGTTGGTTCACCCCACAATGGCCGCTGCGGCCGGTGTACCACACTGATCCGAAGCCAGGAGCCAGGTGCTTCTCCCGGTCTCCCATGCGGGTGCAGGGCCCAAGGACCTGGGCCATCCTCCACTGCACTCCTGGGCCATAGCAGAGAGCTGGCCTGGAAGAGGGGCAACTGGGACAGAATCCAGCACCCCAACCGGGACTAGAACCCGGGGTGCTGGCACCGCAGGTGGAGGATTAGCCTAGTGAGCCACGGCGCCGGCCCACAATAAATCTTAAAAGAAAGGAAACAGACCCAGGAGTCTCTCCAGCGCCAGAAGACTTCCTGCGGGCAGCAGGAGAGAGCGTAACAGATGAGTGCAGGGGCCGTGGTGAGCTGGGGGCCGTGGTGAGCTGGGGCCGTGGTGCGGTGATAGCAGTGCAGGGGCAGTGGTGAGAGCGGTGCAGGGACCGTGGTGAGCTGGGGGCCACGGTGAGGTGACAGCAGTGCAGGGGCCGCAGTGAGCTGGGCGCCGTGGTGTGGTGAGAGCGGTGCAGGGGCCGTGGTGAGCTGGGGGCCGTGGTGCGGTGAGAGCGGTGCAGGTGCCGTGGTGAGCTGGGGGCCGTGGTGAGGTGACAGCGGTGCAGGGGCTGTGGTGAGCTGGGGGCCGTGGTGTGGTGAGAGCGGTGCAGGGGCCGTGGTGAGCTGGGGGCCGTTTTGTGGTGAGCGCGGTGCAGGGACCGTGGTGAGCTGGGGGCCGTGGTGAGGTGACAGCAGTGCAGGGGCCGTGGTGAGCTGGGGGCCGCGGTGTGGTGAGAGCGGTGCAGGGGCCACGGTGAGCTGGGCGCCATGGTGTGGTGAGAGCGGTGCAGGGGCCGTGGTGAGCTGGGCGCCGTGGTGTGGTGACAGCAGTGCAGGGGCCGGGGTGAGTCACAGCAGGGCCCGAGGCGGTGGCTCAAGTCCTCGCATCCCTGCCTCCCACCCCAGACCAGGTGGAGCTCCCGGCTCCTGGCTGTTGTGGGTGTTTGGGAGTGAGCCGGTGAACGGAGCTCTCTGCTACTATTTCCAATAAATAAAAATAAAGCTAAAAAATGAAGCCCCTGCGATCACACACACACAGGAACACTCGCGTGGCATCAGGGTTCCACACTGCGCCTGCTGGGGTCGCTCTCGGGAAACTGGCCGCTCCCAGTGGGAACCAGGGGCGCCGCCCCGCACCTGCTCGACTCTTCCCAGGGTGGCGTCTGCAGTTCCCGTCCATGGGCTCGCTGTCCACCACGTCCGCCTCTGCCCCTTCCCACCGGGAGGGGTTGTGACACAGCGGGCTCACCGGGACCCGGGCGTCTGGAAACAGGCATTGAGGTTCAGACGCCATCACTCACGCACAGCACACAGCCCACACCCGCCCATCAGGTGGGAGGAGGCGGGAGTCCCAGGACCACCGGGCCCTGCTGCTGGGGACATGGCTGGTGCCCCTCGTGTCCCGAATTCACCAAACAATAAAGCACCGCCGAGAGGTCTCAAGCCAGGGGCAGGGAAGGCCCAGTGGACAAACCACAGGGCAGTCTGGCCTGGCCAGTGGGCGGGGCCTGAGTCGCTCACCCCGCCCCGCCCCCCAGAGGGCAGGAGGCTGAGCCCGGGCCACGGCAGACCTGGGTGTGAGATGCTGAGCCACCCCCAGTCCACCCTGCCACAGCCAGGCAGCAGCGTCCACCAACCACCCGGGCACACCGTGGCTGTGCGCTGGGGGCCGCCTCTCCGCTACACTTTCCTTAGTCTTCGTCCCATTTCTACCCACGTGACCTGAATCACCTGGACACAACACCAAGGAAACAGTCACCAGTGAACAGGTACCATGAACCCGCCCCCGCCCGGCTCCCACGGTCCTGTGCCCGGGGAACCCGCTCCCGCCGGCTCCCACGGTCCTGTGCCCAGTAAGCACGCTCCCGCCGGCTCCCACGGTCCTGTGCCCGGGGAACCCGCTCCCGCCTGGCTCCCACGGAGGTCCTGTGCCCGGTGAGCACACTCCCGCCTGGCTCCCAGGTCCTGTGCCCGGTGAGCACGCTCCCGCCCGGCTCCCACGGAGGTCCTGTGCCCGGCGAAGAGGCTCCCGCCTGGCTCCCACGGCCCTGTGCCCGGTGAGCACGCTCCCGCCCGGCTCCCACGGCCCTGTGCCCGGTAAGCACGGTCCTGTGCCCGGTGAGCACGCTCTCGCCCGGCTCCCACGGTCCTGTGCCCGGTGAGCACGCTCCCGCCCGGCTCCCACGGAGGTCCTGTGCCCGGGGAACCCGCTCCCACGGCCCTGTGCCCGTAAGGACACAGTCCTATTTCCTCCCGCTGTGGCAGGGCCAGAGAACCAGGCGTCGCGGTGACGTCAGCACGACCGACCCCCAGCCCGCCGGGAGCCCAGCATCTGTGCCAACAGACGCAGCCACTGACGCCCGCCACGCAGCGAGCGAAACCGGAGCCGGGTCCCAAATTCTACTTGATTTTCACGAAGTTAAACGGCTGGGGGCCGGCACTGTGGTGCCATGCGGGCACAGGCTGGGGTCCCGGCTGCTCCACCTCTGACCCAGCCCCCTGCCAACACGCCTAGGAAAGCAGTGGAAGACGGCCTGGGCCCCCGCACCCACGGGCAGAGCCTGAAGAAGCTGCGGCCTCGGCTGGGGAGTGACCCGGCAGACGGAAGACCTCTGGCTCTCCCTCCCTCGCTGTGGCTGCGAATCGGTCCTTTTCTAAAAGGTTAAGTGACCACGGGAGGCCGCGTGTCGCCCACCCGGGACAGGTTACCTCGCGGCGCGGCCCCCCACCCCGGCGCACGCGGGTCCCGGCTTCCGACTGCCCCGCCGCCGGCCCCCGCTGGACCCTCACCCACCAGGAGCGCGGTCACTCTGCGGGGTCACCTGCCGTGACGCTGGCGCCCTGTCCGCCCGGCCGGGGCCCGCACATGGCTGCGGCTCGGCTGGGGGGGGTGGGTTGACGACCCCTGCACTCCTGCAACATGGCCGGCCAGGGGCCCAGCCCGGTACCTGGCCCTCGTCCGGGAGCCGAGCAGCTGCGGCGGCCGGCAGGAGGCGGGCGCCCCGCTCGCGGTCAGTCCCCGGGATCGAGGCCCCCAGAACGGCGACACCGGGAACAGCACGGCGCCCGCCATTTATCCGCCGCGGAGACCCGCCGCAGCCCGGCCGTACCGGGCGCGCCCCTGCGACGTCACCGCCGGCCGGCCAACCCCGGCGCGCCGCGGCCCGGCGCTCCCGATGACGTTGACGTCCGCCGGCCAATCCCGGCGCGCCGCCTCCCTCCCGCACAGTCTCGCAGCTTCTCGCGAGCGCGGCCGAGGCCCGTTCTGTGCGGAGGCGCCTGGGGGCGGGGGCGGGGGCGGGGCCCGGGCCGCCCCCTGCCCAGGGTGGTCCCGCGGTGGAGCCGCCGCCTTCCATTTTGTTAAACAATTTAATGTATTCTCGAAGTAATTTCAAACTTAGAGAAGAGACCCCCCCATGCAGCATGTCGCCCGCCGCTGCCGTCCGTGCGCCCCCGCCCCGTGGGCCCGGGGTTCCAGAGGCGCCGCCGGGCTGCCCGGCTGGGGGGTGCGTGGGCGCTGCAGACGGCGTGGGCGTCCACAGCGGGCCGCTCAGGCCTCGCCCGGCCTGTGCTTTCGGATTTAGTTGACTTCCTGGGCTGGAGAACCGGAGACAGAAAGGCCTTTGTCCGCCGCCACGGCCAAGCCCGGAGCGGCTTCCAGGTCCCCGAGCGCTTGGCCAACGTCCTTCCCTGAGAGGACAGAGCGAGGAAGGGAGACAGCGGGGTGGCCTTCCGCCCGCGGGTCACTGCCCCGTGGCCGCGGTGGCCGGGCCGGGGCCGGCAGCCAGGAGCCCCACCCAGTCCGCACAGGCTGCGGGGGTCCTCGGGCGTCCTCGCCGGAGCAGCAGCCGGGCCGGAACCGGCTCTGGCGGGCCATGAGCCCAGCCCCGGCCCCAGGCCCCTCCCGGCCCTGGAGGCAGCCTCGCCCGCCTGCGCTGGCTGCTTGGCCGTGTGTTTGCTGGTTGTTCCTGGTGCCGGTCACCCGCCTGCGCTGGCTGCTCGGTCCGTGTTTGCTGGTTGTCACTGGTGCCGGTCACCCGCCTGCGCTGGCTGCTCGGGCCGTGTTTGCTGGTTGTCACTGGTGCCGGTCACCCCACCTGCGCTGGCTGCTCGGTCCGTGTTTGCTGGTTGTCACTGGTGCCGGTCACCCACCTGCGCTGGCTGCTTGGCCGTGCTTGCTCGTTGTCACTGGTGCCGGTCACCCCACCTGCTGCTTCTGTGCCACCTCCCAGCGCCCGGCTCTCAGCAGACCCCTGCCCTCCCTCCAGCCCGTGCCACGGCGCTGACAGAGCGCTCACTCCCTCCCAGGAGGACCTACTGGAGGTGGCGTGCGCGGGGGAGCCCTAAGTCATCTTACAGCGCGGGTGCAGGACTTCTCGGGCCTTTCAGGAATGTCAGATGTCCACTACGTCACTGCTGCAGGATTCCAGTGTCCAGAAGTTAACTACGTGTTGGATACGGGGCCGGCATCCCATACAAGCGCCGGTTCGAGGCCCGGCTGCCTCGTTTCCCACCCAGCTCCCTGCCGATGCACCCGGGAAAGCAGCAGAGGCCCCGCGGGATGGCAGAGCCGCTGGCTCGGGAGCCGCTGCGGGACGTGGGCTGGCCCGAGGCTCCCGGCTGCGTCTCTTCTTTTTGGGGCAGTGATGTCGTTCGGCACCCGGGAACCCTCGGGGCCGCCCTGCCCCCGCGGGCCCAGCCGAGCCGGGGCGCCAGCTTCAGTGCCCTTCTGAGCACGGTCCACGCGGACCTGTGCTTGGAGCCTTTGTCCAGTAGGGGGCCCGGGCGGGCTCTGGGTGGTCGAGGTGCAGATGCCAGCCAGGACGCCGGCGAGAACGCCCCCCACCCCCGCCCCGGGGTCTCTCCCCAGCACTGAGCGCCACCCCCTCCCCCATACAGCTCAGGATTCCTGGCCCAGAGGAGAGACCCTGTGTCAGGGGACCAGCAGGGGCAGCGTGGGAGCGGGAGGACTGGGAAGCACCCCCCCCCCGCTGCAGTTCAGTTAGCACCCCCTCAACCCCCCCCCCGCTGCAGTTCAGTTAGCACCCCCACCCCCTCCCCCGTCACACTGCCTGGCTGGGTCCCAGCTCTGCCTCCCCCCGTCGAACTATCTGATGGGGGTCCTGGCTCCGCCTCCCCCGTCAGACTGCCTGGCTGGGTCCTGGCTCTGCCTCCCCCGTCAGACTGCCTGATGGGTGTCCCGGCTCTGTCTCCCCCATCAGACTGCCTGGTGGGGTCCTGGCTCCGCCTCCCCTGTCGGACTGCCTGATGGGTGTCCCGGCTCTGTCTCCCCCATCAGACTGCCTGGTGGGGTCCCGGCTCTGCCTCCCCTGTCAGACTGCCTGGCTGGGTCCCGGCTCCGCCTCCCCCATCAGACTGCCTGGCTGGGTCCCGGCTCTGCCTCCTGTTCTGGCTCCCTGCTGACCACGCACGCCGGGAGGGCGCAGGTGTTAGCTCCCGTGCTGGGCCCCTGCTGCTCGTATGGGAGACCTGGGTGGAGCTCCGGGCTCCTGGCCTCTGCCTGGCCCAGCCCCAGCTGGTGGGGGCATGGGGGAGTGAGCCAGTGGGTAGAAGAGCCCTCACACAGCATGCACATTAAAAATGCGTGTATTTAAACAAGCAACCATGGCTCTGTGACTGCCGTGCTGAGCCCCTGCCGGCCCCGGGGGTGGCACGGAGAACCTGGCCCTGTGCTGGCAGCCGGGCACGGCGCCGGCCCGTTCCCGGCCCCGCCGCGGTTCCCGGGCGGGTTCTGAATAAGTAATGCTTCCCAGAGACTCCACGCTCTGCTCCTGGCCAGGCCCCCGCGCCCCTCCCCCGAGCCTCTGCCATTAAATATTGAAGCCCTGCCCGGGCGCCCGGGCCGCAGGCAGCCGCGTCTGTGCAGGCGGGCGTTCGTCATTTTCATCTGCACGCCTTGGCTGCGACGGCGGCGTTGCTCCTCTCCCTGCAGACCTGAGGGAGCGGAGCCAGCGGCTTCCGTGCGCGGCTGGCGGCCCCCATCTGCGCGTGCCTCACTCCGACCTTGGGACACGTGAGAGTGTGTATGAGTGTGTGTGTGTGTATGTGCGTGAGTGTATGTGGGTGTGTGTGCGTATGTGTACACGCGTGAGTGTATGTGCGTATGTGTGCACGCGTGTATGAGTGTGTGTATGAATGTGTGTATGTGAGTGTGCGTAAGTGTATGTGTGTGCGTATGTGTGCACGCGTGAGTGGGTGTGTGTATATATGTGTGTATGTGTGAGTGTGCACGCGTGTGTGTATGAGTGTATGTATGAGTTGTGTGTATGTGTGAGTGTGCGTGTGTGCGCGTGAGTGTATGTATGAGTGGGTGTGTATGTGAGTGTGTGTATGTGTGCACACGTGTGAGTGTGTATGTATGAATGTGTGTATGTGTGAGTGTACGTGTGCACGCGTGAGTGTATGTGTGTATATGTGGGCACACGTGTGAGTGTATGAGTGTGTATGTATGAGTGTGTGAGTGTACGTGTGTGCACGCGTGTGAGTGTATGTGTGTGTATGTATGAGTGTGTGTATGTGTGAGTGTGCATGTGTGTGCATGAGTGTATGTGAGTGTATGTGTATGAGTGTACGTGTGTGTGAGTGTACGTGTGTGCACATGTGTGAGTGTATGTGTGTGCATGTATGTGAGCATATGTGTATGAGTGTGTATGTATGAGTGTGTGAGTACGTGTGTATATGTGCGTGTGCGTATGTGTGCACACGTGTGCGTGTGTGTGCGTGCGTGTATGTGAGAGTGTGTATGTGTGCACACGTATGAGTATGTATGAGTGTGTGTATGTGAGTGTGCGTGTGTGTGCGTGAGTGTATGTGAGTGTATGTGTATGAGTGTATGTGTGTGAGTGTACGTGTGTGTCTGTGTGTGAGTGTATGTGTGCGCGCGTGTGAGTGTATGTGTGCGTGCGTGTGTCTGGTGAAGACCTCCTCAGAGACGCTCTGCCGGGAGGGCCGGTGCAGAGCGGGTGAGTGACAGAAACCAGACCGGGGGCTCTGGACGCTCCTTCCTCTGTGCCGGGCTCCTGCACCAGCTAGCCAGGGCCTGAGGTGTCTGCTCTGGGAGCTGGGGGTCTTCCAGAGGTCTACACCGCAGCAGCCCCCAGGGGACATCCGTGTGCCCGTGTAGACGTAGTGAGAACCCTGTCCATGGGGTCTACACTGCAGCAGCCCCCGGGGACATCCGTGTGCCCGTGTAGACATAGTGAGAACCCTGTCCATGGGGTCTACACGGCAGCAGCCCCCGGGAGACATCAGTGTGCCCGTGTAGACAGACTGAGTCAGAACTCCCTCCACGGGTCTACACCGCAGCAGCCCCCGGGGGACATCCGTGTGCCCGTGTAGACAGACTGAGTCAGAACTCCCTCCACGGGTCTACACCGCAGCAGCCCCCGGGGGACATCAGTGTGCCCGTGTAGACGTAGTGAGAACCCTGTCCATGGGGTCTACACCGCAGCAGCCCCCGGGGGACATCCGTGTGCCCGTGTAGACAGACTGAGTCAGAACTCCCTCCACGCGTCTACACCGCAGCAGCCTGCTGGGGGACATCAGTGTGCCCGTGTAGACAGACTGAGTCAGAACTCCCTCCACGCGTCTACACCGCAGCAGCCTGCTGGGGGACATCAGTGTGCCCGTGTAGACGTAGTGAGAACCCTGTCCATGGGGTCTACACGGCAGCAGCCCCCGGGAGACATCAGTGTGCCCATGTAGACAGACTGAGTCAGAACTCCCTCCACGGGTCTACACCGCAGCAGCCCCCGGGGACATCCGTGTGCCCGTGTAGACGTAGTGAGAACCCTGTCCATGGGGTCTACACCGCAGCAGCCCCCGGGGACATCTGTGTGCCGTGTAGACGCCCGTCTTGTTGGGGCTGACCGTCACCCCACGACGGACTCCACGGACCGTGTACAGGCACCGAGCGTGGCTCTCGAGAGGCCCTCCCGGCGGGGAGGCCGGTGCGGGCGCCCGGCACAGCCCTGCCAGCCCCGAGTCCCCGGAGCCGCCTGGAACGGGCGCCTGCGTGTCTCCCTGCCAGCGCGGCCACAGCCATCACCCTGCCCAGGCCGCCCGAGCGCAGCACCGCCCATCCCTGGCGTCTCCACGGCTCCTTGCCCGGGCTGTTTCAGGCTTGGGGGCCCCTGAGCTCACCCCTCTCTCGAGGGTCCCCTGGGATGGACCACAGAGCTGACAGGAGGGGCTGGACTGGATCTGCCCAGAGACCCCCGGCCGAGTGAGAAACAGAACCAGGGGTTTGGGGTTCACAGACAAGGCGCTTGCCCCCCCCTCCCAAAACAAACGTGTTCCAGCTGGACGCTGGGGTCCTGTGCTGCCTGACTCCAGCTGTTCGTGCCCCGAGGCCTGCCCGGGCTCCCCTCCCTCCCGCCGGCCATCGAGGGTCACGCCCAGAGCGGGGAGCATCGGACCCCCGCGGGGCGGACACGGAGTGCAGATGCGGGGGTCAGCAGAGCGGCCGCCGAGCGCCAGACCCTCCCCGCCTCTGCTCGCGGGCGCGGGGGCCTCACCGCGTGGCAGGTGCGCCCCAAGGGCCTCTCGCCCCGCGCTGGAGCCTTGCCCGGACGTCCACGCCGGAGCGAGGCCAGGAGAGGCCGGACGGCCCTGCAGGCAGCTCGGAGCGGAGCCGAACGAGGGCGACGAGCGACTGAGCCCCGCCCGCAGCAGGTGCAGGGCCCGCGAGCGGCGCCGGGGCGGGACCGCGGGCCGGGTCCGGTGAGCTGCGCGCGGCGCCTGCGTCCCGCCGACCCCGCTCCTGCTCCCCGGCCCGCTGTTCCCCCCTCGTGAGGGCACAAAGCACACGCGAGGCCCCGCACCTTTGTCGCCGCGGCCGCTGGCGCACACCGCCCACCGCGCTGGGTCGAGGCGGCGTCCGCCGGTGGGCCAGGTGCGGAGCAGGAGCAGCGACCGCCTCGGCCTGGCGCTGGCCGCAGAGGGGCGGCCGGTGTCCTCCGCCAGCCGTACGCGCAGCAGGCCCCTGCCGCTCCCCCGTGCCCGCGGCTCCCGCACGCCCAGCACTCGCGCGGGGGTCCTTCCGCCTCGGCTTCTCTGTGCGGTAAAGGTGGCGGCCTGGGCGCATGGGCACAGCACGGGCGCCCCCTGTGCGGCTGTCAGCTCATCTCCCCGCTTTCCATCCGCAAAGCTGGGCTCCCCCACCCCGTTACACCACCCCCCCCCCAGCCCGTCCCTAACAGACTTATTATTACTAGCTAGTTATTTGGAAGGCAGAGTCAGAGAGAGAGAGACAGAGAGAGACAGAGAGAGACAGAGAGAGACAGAGAGAGAGAGATCTTTCATCCTCTGGTTCACTCCCCAAACGGCCACAAGGGCCGGACCAGGGCCACCCCAAAGCCAGAAGCCAGGAGCTCCATCCGGGTCTCCCACGTGGGTGCAGGGGCCCCAGCACTTGGGCATCTTCCACTGCTTTCCCAGGCCATAGCAGGGAGCTGGATTGCAAGCGGAGCAGCCGGGACCTGGATGGGCGCCCACGCGGGATGCGGGCCTCACCGGCTGCGCCACAGCGGGGACTCCCTGGGTGCAGCCAGAGGACCCCTACAGTGCACACCAGCGGCTCGCCCCGGTGGTTAACCAACCTGTTAGCTTCGCGCCGCCCCAGCCCTTGCTTCCGTGTCCGTGTCCCGACCCCTCCCCACGGCCCCCGCAAGCCCAGCGTCTCCCGGGGAACGTCCCACCCAGGGCACCGCTGGGCAACCGGGCAGCGGGACGCCCACGCACCGCCCCTGAGCGCCACGCGCGGGAGGGCGGGAGGACGGGGCTCCCACGCTCCCGCCCCCGCAGCCCCCGTCCTCAGCTGAGCTCGCCCCCGCGATCTGACCCAGCGGAGGAGAACCTGCTACTCCCCCCTCCCCCCCCGCCCCGGGCGCGGAGTCTCCGGGGCGGCCCCCGCGCCCGGCTCCAGGACTCAACGACTGACCCCTGGGCCACGCCCCGTGGCTTTGCCCCCGCACGACGCTGGGAAGCCGCACCCCGTCCCGCCCGGAGCCGCAGCCGGCTCCCTCCTGCCACCCAGCGGCCGGCGGCGGCGGTGCAGCGCCAGCGCCGGGTTTCGGGCCGCACCCGCACCTGGCGCCCACCTGCGCATCCGTGGGCCGGGGCTTGGGGAAAACTGTCAAGTTCTCCTGGGACGAGCTTTTCTTTTAAAAAAAAAAAAAAAGAGAGAGAGAAGAGGCCGGCGCCGTGGCTCACTAGGCTAATCCTCCGCCTTGTGGCGCCGGCACACCGGGTTCTAGTCCCAGTCGGGGCACCGATCCTGTCCCGGTTGCCCCTCTTCCAGGCCAGCTCTCTGGTGTGGCCAGGGAGTGCAGTGGAGGATGGCCCAAGTGCTTGGGCTCTGCACCCCATGGGAGACCAGGAGAAGCACCTGGCTCCTGCCATCGGATCAGCGCGGTGCGCCGGCCGTAGCGCGCTACCGCGGCGGCCATTGGAGGGTGAACCAACGGCAAAAGGAAGACCTTTCTCTCTGTCTCTCTCTCACTGTCCACTCTGCCTGTCAAAAAAAAAAAAAAAAAAAAAGGAGGTCAAATTCACATCACGAAACTCGCCGTTTTAGAATGAACGGCTCAGTGGCATCGGCACCTCCGCCCTGCAGTGCAGCCGCCGCCTGTTTCCATAATATTCCACAGCACCCAGCGCCCACCCACACCGCCCTCTCCCCCTGCAGGCACTTCCCGTACCTGGGGATGCTCTCCCGCACCGCTCAGCGCTGGCTCCCGTGGCCGACGCAGGCTCACCTGTGTGAGCGGGACACAGCCTATCCACCCAGCACTCGGCCCCTGAGGGCCACCGCACCTCCTCCTGGACAGCTGGGCTCCTAGGAGGCCTCACCGGCCTGCCTGCAGCCCAGGCCCGCCCCAGAGCACTGAGCACCTGTTCTTGCCTGTGGGCACAGTGGGGGTCCCCTCACGGACCCCGTGGGGCCACCCAGTGCTCTGGGAGGGCTTTCCCGGCCTGTGGTCACTCACGGTGTGGTCTCCTGTCCAGCGCAGGCCTGGGGGTCAGTGGTCACTCCCAGTGTGGTCTCCTGTCCAGCGCAGGCCTGGGGGTCAGTGGTCACTCCCGGTGTGGTCTCCTGTCCAGTGCAGGCCTGGGGGTCAGTGGTCACTCACGGTGTGGTCTCCTGTCCAGTGCAGGCCTGGGGGTCAGTGGTCACTCCCAGTGTGGTCTCCTGTCCAGCGCAGGCCTGGGGGTCAGTGGTCACTCCCGGTGTGGTCTCCTGTCCAGTGCAGGCCTGGGGGTCAGTGGTCACTCACGGTGTGGTCTCCTGCCCGCTTCCCTCTTGGCCTGGTGGCGTCTACCAGGCCGACTCCCCTGGCACTGCTGGCCGGAACGCCCACGGCCTGTCCCTGGGCACTTGCTGCGTGGAGGGCCCGCCCCTCGCTCCTCCCACTGCCCAGCCCCGGGCACAGCAGACGTGGAGACTGGGGTGCCTGCGCCCCCAGCAGCCGTCCTGCACACGGGGCAGGAGCTACTGGGGCCACTCAGGGCAGGTGGGGCAGTGAGGTTCAGTCCTGGGGTCCACGGGGGCACTGGCCTGGCCGCAGAGTCTGGCCAATGCCCTGGGTGGGGACGGCCCCGGGCTGTGCGTGGTCAGAGCCCCAGGACTGGCCGAGGAGCTGTGAGGAGTGAGAACCCCCCACAGGAGGACTGGCCTCGGCCCTCACACCTGCTGTCCCTGCCCACACAGCCCCCATGCCTGGGGGTGAGCGGTGTCCCTGGAAACGTCTCCACCCTGAACCTTCGGGGGGTGGCTGCTCCAGGCCCCCGGGCCCCCCACACTCCCCGACTGTCACCCCCAGACCGAGTTCCTCAGATTCCCCAGGGAGCCTGAGGCTGTTTCCCTGGCAATCGTAGGCGAACAGAACTTAACGCAGGGCATAAACTAACGTGAAAGAGACCACAGCCGGCGGCAGCAGCACGGTGAAAGCCAAGCGAACCGAAGACGAGCCGGGCCTCTGACCACGGGGAAGAACGAGTGAGAGAAACGCGGCGTCAGCTACGTTCCTGCATGGGTAGCTTTTTAAAAAAGATTTATTTTATTTATTTGAAAGAGTTACAGAGAGAGGTAGAGACAGAGAGAAAAAGGTCTTCCATCCGCTGGTTCACTCCCCAGATGGCCGCAGTGGCCGGAGCTGCGCCGATCCGGAGCCAGGAGCCAGGAGCTTCCCCCGGTCTCCACATGAGTGCAGGGGACCAAGCACGTGGGCCATCTTCTGCTGTTCTCCCAGGCCACAGCAGAGAGCGGGATTGGAAGAGGAGCAGCCGGGACTCGAACCGGCGCCCACATGGGGTGCCGGCACCACAGCGGCGGCCCCAAGATTTATTTTATTTGAAAGGCAGAGTTGCACAGAGAGGGATACAGGCCTTCCATCGGCCAGTTCACTCCCCAGATGTCCATAACAGCCAGGGCAGGGCCAGGCCGGAGCCAGGAACCTCCGGGTCTCCCTCGTGGGTGCAGGGGACCAAGCACGTGGGCCATCTTCTGCTGTTCTCCCAGGCCACAGCAGAGAGCGGGATTGGAAGAGGAGCAGCCGGGACTCGAACCAGCGCCCACCTGGGATGCCGGCACTGCAGGCAGTGTTTGACCTGCTGTGCCACAGCGCTGGCCCCGAGTTAACTTAAGACACCAGGGGGCCGGCGCTGTGATGAGCGGGTTAAGCTGTGGCCGGAGTCCTTGTGCCCCTGTCACCACACGGGAGACCTGGCTGCTGGCTCCGGCCTGGCCCAGCCCTGGCTGTTGCGTCCATTTGGGGACTGAACCAGCAGATGGAAGACCTCTCTCTGTAACTCCACTTTTGATATAAATTAATAAGTCTGGAAAGAAAGAGAGACGGACACACACCAGGGGCAGGCGTCTGTCGTAGCGCCTTGCCCCCCACACCCACGCCAGAGTCCTCGGGTTCAACACCCAGCTCTGGCCGCTGACTCCAGCCGCCTGCTAAGCACTGGGAGGCAGTGCTGATGGCTCAAGTGGCTGGGCTCCTGCCACCCGCGGGCGGCCTGCACTGTGTCCCTGGCTCCAGACATCTGGGAGTGGACCAGTGGGAGCCCTCGGTCCGACTCTAGCTTGTCTCAGGTAATTTTAACAACACACAGTAGGGCTCTTGAGGATTCTGGCAAGGGTTCCCTTTCACGTCCGGGCCACAGCCCGCGGCCGGCGAGGCGTGCTGAGGGTCCCTGCAGCTGCTGCCTCTGGGGTGGGCGCTGCGGCACAGCCGGCCGAGCCCCCGCTGGGACGCCCACACCCTGGGTCGCAGCGTCGGGATCGAGGCCCGGCTCCTCCGCTCAAGTACACGTGGCAGGCAGCAATGCCGGCTCGAGCGCCTGGGGCCTCGTCACCTGCACGGGAGACCGGAGGGAGGGCTGGGCTCCTGGCTTCCGCCTGGCCTGGCCCTGGCTGGGCTGGCGCCTGGGGCGTGACCCAGCGGACGGAAGACCCCTCTCTGTTGCTCTGCCTTTCAATAAAACTAACATTTTTGGAAAGCAGAGCTGCCCTGTGCTTTCACACTCCCGCCAGCGCTGCCTCGCGACGGCGGGGAACGGCCTGTGGCGGACACGAAGTGCGGGCGGCTCTGCAGGGCCCCAGAGGGCACGGGCGGCGAGTCCACTTACACGGCACCCGATCTCACGAAGCTTTACCCAATCACCTGAGAGGCAGAGAGACGGCTGCAGTCCGTGGGCCACACCCCAGTGCCTGCGGAGCCTGAGGCCGTCGGGGCCAGAGCCGGGGGTCTCCCACCCGGGCGGCAGGGGCCCCAGCACTTGGCCATCACCGCTGCCTCCCAGGGTGCGCACTCGCAGGGGTGGACGCGGGACACGGTGTCCTAAGCGCCAGGTCACACACCTGCCCCGGCGTCACCATCCTGAAATCATCAGCGAGCGCGGGGGTGGGGGTGGGGGCTGTACAGGGGCAGCAGGCAGGACCCCCGTGGGGGCGGCGGGTGACGGCCCGAGAAGCCGAGTCCCTGCCGCCTGCGGGGAGACCCTGCTGGAGCTCCGGGCTCCCTGCTTTGTCCTGGTCCAGCCCCCAGCTGTTGTGGGCATTCGGGGAGAGAAACAGCGGGTGGACGATCTCTCTCCATCTGTCCCTCTACTTTTCAAATTAAAAATATAGCTGTAAGTGCAAACGCACTCCAACCTCATGGGAAACGCATTATGGAAAAGCTACGCAGCGGGCCGAGGGACCCTGCCAGCTCAGAGCCGCAGGCGACGGCACAGTCCCCACTTGGCCCGGGTGGAGAGAAACTTCCGGAAGCGGCTGGCTGAGGAGCAGGCCGCAGGCACCGTCTAGCTCATCACCCAGTCCCTTGGCTTCGAGACTGTGATACAACCACACTGATCCTGGGACCTGTTCCCCAGGGAGCCAGGTGCCGGGGCTGGGCCGGCCGAGTTTCCTAAGCCACAGTGGGGGGCCGCGGGTGTCCAGCCCGGACAGGTGGTCTCCATTAGGCCCTCAGGGGAAGGAATCGACCCACCGGGCCCTCTGCTCAAACAGTGGCACCCAGCGGCGAGCTCAGCTCCCGCCGCCCACCCCGGGCTCCCTGCTGCTCCGGCCTTCACAACACAACAGGGCCCGTGGACTGACCCCACGCCGGCCCAGGCAGACAGCCCCGGGAAGGCCGGCCAGAGCTCCCCGGTGGCTGGCCCCCTGCGCCCACCCCTCACGGCACACTGCCTGTGCAGGAAGGGGTCCGGAACCCAGCGCTGTGGACCATACTTCTAGCTCCTGCCCCTCCCCAGGGTGTAGAGGGAGGGGCCACGGGGGCTGTAGAACCCGCAGAACTGCTTCTGCGTCCGTGGGGTTAGGGCCAAGTCTCCCCTGCCTCCCAGCGACGCGTGGGTGGCCGGGATGTGGCCCGTGGGCAGTCCCCTGGGCAGCAGCAGAAACATGGCCCGTGGGCAGTCCCCTGGGCAGCAGGGATGTGGCCCGTGGGCACCCCGTGGTCAGTGGCAGACATATGGCTCCTGAGCACCCCCGTGGGCGGCACGGACGTGGCTCGTGGGTGCCCCGTGGGCAGCCAGGACGTGGCTCGCAGGCAGTCCCCTGGGCAGCAGGGATGTGGCTCGCGGGCAGCCCCTGGGCGGCAGGGACGTGGCTCGTGGGCACCCCCGTGGTCAGTGGCAGACATGTGGCTCCTGAGCACCCCCGTGGGCGGCAGGGACGTGGCTTGTGGGCGGCCCCGTGGGCGGCAAGGACACGGCTCGCGGGCGGCCCCGTGGGTGGCACAGAAGTGGCTCGTGGGCAGCCCCGTGGGTGGCAGGAACGTGGCTCGTGGGTGCCCCCGTGGGTGGCACGGATGTGGCTCGTGGGTGCCCCGTGGGCGGCCGGGACATGGCTCATGGGTGCCCTGTGGGCAGCAGGGATGTGGCTCATGGGCAGCCCCTGGTGGCGGCAGAAATGTGGCCCATGGGCACCCCTGTGGTCAGTGGCAGACGTGGCTCCTGAGCGCCCCCGTGGGCAGCAGGGACATGGCTCATGGGTGCCCTGTGGGCAGCAGGGATGTGGCTCGCGGGCGCCCCTGTGGGTGGCAGGGACGTGGCTCGCGGGGCGCCCCCGTGGGTGGCAGGGATGTGGCTCGCGGTCCTCACGTGGCCAGCCCCCGTCCGCCTGCCCTGTGTGAAGCTGGACGCGGCCACTGGTCTGCATCTTCCTACTCCAGCGACTTCCCCGGGGAAACGCTCGCTCAGGAGCCCAGGAGTTTGTCCCACTCCCCGCCATCTGCACTCCCGGACCGGGGAGAGAACGCCGCAGACCACAGAGAGGCCAACAGGCAAACATGATGTCTGGTCCCTACGCAGCAAGACAGCTCGGCACAGCTCTCCCCGCACTTACAACTCGGGCCGGAAATCACAAACTCTTAAAACCTCCCCAGGAAACAGCCCAGCGGACGCCGGAGGCGGGCGGAGGCGGCATGGCCGAGGCGCTCGGGGACGCATACCCACGGGGCGCAGCGCAGGTGCGCCGGGGCTCAGGGCAGTACTCGCACCTAAACGCCCCACAAACACAGCGCGAAGCAGTGGCGCCGGCCGGATAGAGGCCCAGGGCCAATGTGGCGCCTGCCACGCCTGGGGCCTCGGCGCTGGTTCTGTGTGAGACCCAGGCCTTCGCAGCCCGGGGCTGGCACACGTGCGCTGCCGGCCCTGCCCTCTGCCGAGTGTGCCCGCGTGCACGTGGCAGTGAGTGTGAAAGACTGCAAGGATGCAAGCGGTGAGTGTGCAAGCGTGTGAGCTCGTGTGCGTGCAGTGTGCATGTGTCAGTGCATTGTGTGTACATGAACGTGCGTGTGTGTGCACTGTGGGTGAGGTGTCAGCGCGTGCAGGTGACTGCGTGCACTGTATATGCACACGTGTGTGCACGTGACTGTGTGTACACGTGTGTGCATGCATGTGACTACTCTGTTAGCGTGTGCACACCCATGTATGTGCACGTGTAAGTAGTGCGTGCTTCCGTGTGTGCACGTGTGTGCACGTGTGAGTGGCCCAAGGCCTGTGGTCCTCACTACCGTGCACTTCAGTGTTCACTTCTAGGTTTCCATATATTTTGTTTATTATCTATTTATTTAAAAAGCAGAGTGACACAGAAAGGGAGAGGCAGAGAGATCTTTTGTCCTCTGGTTCTCTCCCAGCTGGGTGGGGCCAGGCTGAAGCCAGGAGCCGGGGGCTCCACCCGGGTCTCCCACGGGGGTGCGGGACCCCAGCACTGGGCCGCCAGCAGGGAGCTGGGTCGGGGGCAGAGGTGGGGCCGACCTCAGGCGTGCTGACGTGGGAGCCGCGCCAGCCAGGGCACCTGCCAGGGACTGGGTTTTCCGGGCTGGAGGGGTGTGCACACTCTCAGCACCCCTCAGCTGAGGCCATGTCTGTGCCCCCTGCAGGGGAACCCCCTCAGGGACCCCCGACTCGGCCCCACACAGGAATCACCCCGCCAGCCCCCGGGACCCCCGACTCGGCCCCACACAGGAATCACCCTGCCGGCCCCTGGGACCCCTGACTCGGCCCCACCCTTCCTGTCCCAGGTCGGCCCCACACAGGAATCACCCCGCCAGCCCCCGGGACCCCCGACTCGGCCCCACACAGGAATCACCCCGCCAGCCCCTGGGACCCCCGACTCGGCCCCACCCTTCCTGCCCAGGTCGGCCCCACACAGGAATCACCCCGCCAGCCCCCTCAGGGACCCCCGACTCGGCCCCACCCTTCCTGTCCAGGTCGGCCCCACACAGGAATCACCCCGCCGGCCCCCGGGGACCCCCGACTCGGCCCCACACAGGAATCACCCCGCCAGCCCCTGGGACCCCCGACTCGGTCCCACACAGGAATCACCCTGCCGGCCCCTGGGACCCCCGACTCGGCCCCACCCTTCCTGCCCAGGTCGGCCCCACACAGGAATCACCCCGCCAGCCCCGGGGACCCCCGACTCAGCCCCACACAGGAATCACCCCGCCAGCCCCTGGGACCCCCGACTCGGCCCCACACAGGAATCACCCCGCCAGCCCCTGGGACCCCCGACTCGGCCCCACCCTTCCTGCCCAGGTCGGCCCCACACAGGAATCACCCCGCCAGCCCCCTCAGGGACCCCCGACTCGGCCCCACCCTTCCTGCCCAGGTCGGCCCCACACAGGAATCACCCCGCCGGCCCCCGGGGAACCCCTGACTCGGCCCCACACAGGAATCACCCCGCCAGCCCCCTCAGGGACCCCCGACTCGGCCCCACCCTTCCTGTCCAGGTCGGCCCCACACAGGAATCACCCTGCCGGCCCCCGGGGACCCCCGACTCGGCCCCACCCTTCCTGTCCAGGTCGGCCCCACACAGGAATCACCCCGCCGGCCCCCGGGGACCCCTGACTCGGCCCCACACAGGAATCACCCCGCCGGCCCCCGGGGACCCCTGACTCGGCCCCACACAGGAATCACCCTGCCGGCCCCCGGGGACCCCCGACTCGGCCCCACACAGGAATCACCCTGCCGGCCCCTGGGACCCCCGACTCGGCCCCACCCTTCCTGTCCCAGGTCGGCCCCACACAGGAATCACCCCGCCAGCCCCCTCAGGGACCCCCGACTCGGCCCCACACAGGAATCACCCCGCCAGCCCTCGGGGACCCCCGACTCGGCCCCACCCTTCCTGTCCAGGTCGGCCCCACACAGGAATCACCCTGCCGGCCCCCGGGGACCCCCGACTCGGCCCCACCCTTCCTGCCCAGGTCGGCCCCACACAGGAATCACCCCGCCGGCCCCCTCAGGGACCCCCGACTCGGCCCCACCCTTCCTGTCCCAGGTCGGCCCCACATAGAAATCACCCCGCCGGCCCCTGGGACCCCCGACTCGGCCCCACACAGGAATCACCCTGCCGGCCCCCGGGGAACCCCTGACTCGGCCCCACACAGGAATCACCCCGCCAGCCCTCGGGGACCCCCGACTCGGCCCCACCCTTCCTGCCCAGGTCGGCCCCACACAGGAATCACCCCGCCAGCCCCTGGGACCCCCGACTCGGCCCCACCCTTCCTGTCCCAGGTCAGCCCCACACAGGAATCACCCCGCCGGCCCCCGGGGAACCCCTGACTCGGCCCCACACAGGAATCACCCCGCCAGCCCCCGGGGACCCCCGACTCGGCCCCACCCTTCCTGTCCAGGTCGGCCCCACACAGGAATCACCCAGCCGGCCCCTGGGACCCCCGACTCGGCCCCACCCTTCCTGTCCCAGGTCGGCC
Source organism: Lepus europaeus (assembly GCF_033115175.1). Lineage (NCBI taxonomy): Eukaryota > Metazoa > Chordata > Mammalia > Lagomorpha > Leporidae > Lepus > Lepus europaeus. The sequence continues at coordinate 59,770,752 of NC_084847.1, read as the reverse complement.
CCACACAGGAATCACCCTGCCGGCCCCCTCAGGGACCCCCGACTCGGCCCCACACAGGAATCACCCCGCCGGCCCCCGGGGACCCCCAACTCGGCCCCACCCTTCCTGCCCAGGTCGGCCCCACACAGGAATCACCCCGCCAGCCCCTGGGACCCCCGACTCGGCCCCACCCTTCCTGCCCAGGTCGGCCCCACACAGGAATCACCCCGCCAGCCCCTGGGACCCCCGACTCGGCCCCACCCTTCCTGTCCCAGGTCAGCCCCACACAGGAATCACCCCGCCGGCCCCCGGGGAACCCCTGACTCGGCCCCACACAGGAATCACCCCGCCAGCCCCTGGGACCCCCGACTCGGCCCCACCCTTCCTGTCCCAGGTCGGCCCCACACAGGAATCACCCCGCCGGCCCCCGGGGACCCCCGACTCGGCCCCACCCTTCCTGTCCCAGGTCGGCCCCACACAGGAGTCACCGTGACCCTCCTCCCCTCGCTCTCATTCCTTCCTGCTCCCAAGTTGTAGGCCCCCAAACCAACCCAGACTGGTACCAGACCACGGAGGCCGTTTACTGATCCGAGTCCTCAAGGCCTCGGGGGAGATCCCAGAGCGGTCCTGGCACCCAGCACAGCACAGCGGGCGCCGAGACACCAGCAGCCGCATCGCAGCACCAGTTCCCTCGCTTCCCATCCAGCTCCCTGTGGGTGTCCCCTCCTGTCCTGTGTCCCCTGTCCTGCGAGTGTCCCCTCCTGTCCTGTGTCCCTCCTGTCCTGTGTCCCCTCCTGTCCTGTGTCCCCTGTCCTGCGAGTGTCCCCTCCTGTCCTGTGTCCCCTGTCCTGTGTCCCCTCCTGTCCTGTGTCCCCTGTCCTGCGAGTGTCCCCTCCTGTCCTGTGCCCCCTCCTGTCCTGTGTCCCCTGTCCTGTGTCCCCTGTCCTGTGTCCCCTCCTGTCCTGTGTCCCCTGTCCTGCGAGTGTCCCCTCCTGTCCTGTGTCCCCTCCTGTCCTGTGTCCCCTCCTGTCCTGTGTCCCCTGTCCTGTGTCCCCTCCTGTCCTGTGTCCCCTGTCCTGAGGTCTCACCTGTCTCCTCACCTGTCAGCCCTGGGCACCCACAGGACAGGAAGTGCCAGCCCTGGGCACCACAGGACAGGAGGTGTCAGCCCTGGGCACCACAGGACAGGAAGCACCCAGCCCTGGGCACCACAGGACAGGAAGTGTCAGCCCTGGGCACCACAGGACAGGAAGTGTCAGCCCTGGACACCCCAGGACAGGAAGCACCCAGCCCTGGGCACCACAGGACAGGAAGTGCCCAGCCCTGGACACCACAGGACAGGAAGCGCCAGCCCTGGGCACCACAGGACAGGAAGCGCCAGCCCTGGGCACCACAGGACAGGAAGCACCCAGCCCTGGACACCACAGGACAGGAAGCACCCAGCCCTGGACACCACAGGACAGGAAGCGCCCAGCCCTGGGCACCCACAGGACAGGAAGCGCCAGCCCTGGGCACCGCAGGACAGGAAGTATCCATCCCTGGGCACCACAGGACAGGAAGTGTCAGCCCTGGGCACCACAGGACAGGAGGTGTCAGCCCTGGGCACCACAGGACAGGAGGTGTCAGCCCTGGGCACCACAGGACAGGAAGTGCCCAGCCCTGGGCACCACAGGACAGGAAGTGTCAGCCCTGGGCACCACAGGACAGGAAGTGCCAGCCCTGGGCACCACAGGACAGGAGGTGTCAGCCCTGGGCACCACAGGACAGGAAGCACCCAGCCCTGGGCACCGCAGGACAGGAAGTGTCAGCCCTGGGCACCGCAGGACAGGAAGTATCCATCCCTGGGCACCGCAGGACAGGAAGTATCCATCCCTGGGCACCGCAGGACAGGAAGCGCCCAGCCCTGGGCACCACAGGACAGGAAGCGCCCAGCACTGGGCACCACAGGACAGGAAGTGTCAGCCCTGGGCACCCGCAGGACAGGAAGTGCCAGCCCTGGGCACCACAGGACAGGAGGTGTCAGCCCTGGGCACCACAGGACAGGAAGTGCCCAGCCCTGGGCACCACAGGACAGGAGGTGTCAGCCCTGGGCACCACAGGACAGGAGGTGTCAGCCCTGGGCACCACAGGACAGGAGGTGCCAGCTCTGGGCACCACAGGACAGGAGGTGTCAGCCCTGGGCACCACAGGACAGGAGGTGTCAGCCCTGGGCACCACAGGACAGGAAGTGCCCAGCCCTGGGCACCACAGGACAGGAAGTGCCAGCCCTGGGCACCACAGGACAGGAAGTGTCAGCCCTGGGCACCACAGGACAGGAAGTGCCAGCTCTGGGCACCCACAGGACAGGAGGTGTCAGCCCTGGGCACCACAGGACAGGAAGCACCCAGCCCTGGGCACCCACAGGACAGGAAGTGTCAGCCCTGGGCACCACAGGACAGGAAGTGTCAGCCCTGGGCACCACAGGACAGGAAGCGCCCAGCACTGGGCACCACAGGACAAGAAGCGCCCAGCACTGGGCACCACAGGACAAGAAGCGCCCATCCCTGGGCACCACAGGACAGGAAGCGCCCAGCCCTGGGCACCACAGGACAGGAAGCGCCCAGCACTGGGCACCACAGGACAGGAAGTGTCAGCCCTGGGCACCCGCAGGACAGGAAGTGCCAGCCCTGGGCACCCGCAGGACAGGAAGCGCCCAGCACTGGGCACCCGCAGGACAGGAAGCGCCCATCCCTGGGCACCCGCAGGACAAGAAGCGCCCATCCCTGGGCACCCGCAGGACAAGAAGCGCCCAGCCCTGGGCACCACAGGACAGGAAGCGCCCAGCCCTGGGCACCACAGGACAGGAAGCGCCCAGCCCTGGGCACCACAGGACAGGAAGCGCCCAGCCCTGGGCACCACAGGACAGGAGGTGTCAGCCCTGGGCACCACAGGACAGGAAGTGCCCAGCCCTGGGCACCACAGGACAGGAAGTGTCAGCCCTGGGCACCGCAGGACAGGAAGTGTCAGCCCTGGGCACCACAGGACAGGAAGTGCCAGCTCTGGGCACCACAGGACAGGAGGTGTCAGCCCTGGGCACCACAGGACAGGAAGTGCCCAGCCCTGGGCACCACAGGACAGGAAGTGCCAGCCCTGGGTACCACAGGACAGGAAGCGCCCAGCACTGGGCACCACAGGACAGGAAGCGCCCAGCACTGGGCACCACAGGACAGGAAGCGCCCAGCCCTGGGCACCACAGGACAGGAAGCGCCCAGCACTGGGCACTACAGGACAGGAAGTGTCAGCCCTGGGCACCCGCAGGACAGGAAGCGCCCAGCACTGGGCACCACAGGACAAGAAGCGCCCAGCACTGGGCACCACAGGACAAGAAGCGCCCATCCCTGGGCACCACAGGACAGGAAGCGCCCAGCCCTGGGCACCACAGGACAGGAAGCGCCCAGCCCTGGGCACCACAGGACAGGAAGTGTCAGCCCTGGGCACCACAGGACAGGAAGCGCCCAGCCCTGGGCACCACAGGACAGGAGGTGTCAGCCCTGGGCACCACAGGACAGGAAGTGCCAGCCCTGGGCACCACAGGACAGGAAGTGCCAGCCCTGGGCACCACAGGACAGGAAGTGTCAGCCCTGGGCACCACAGGACAGGAAGTGCCAGCTCTGGGCACCCACAGGACAGGAAGTGTCAGCCCTGGGCACCACAGGACAGGAAGCACCCAGCCCTGGGCACCACAGGACAGGAAGTGTCAGCCCTGGGCACCACAGGACAGGAAGCGCCCAGCCCTGGGCACCACAGGACAGGAGGTGTCAGCCCTGGGCACCACAGGACAGGAAGTGCCAGCTCTGGGCACCCACAGGACAGGAAGTGTCAGCCCTGGGCACCACAGGACAGGAAGCACCCAGCCCTGGGCACCACAGGACAGGAAGTGTCAGCCCTGGGCACCACAGGACAGGAAGTGCCAGCTCTGGGCACCCACAGGACAGGAAGTGTCAGCCCTGGGCACCACAGGACAGGAAGCACCCAGCCCTGGGCACCACAGGACAGGAAGTGTCAGCCCTGGGCACCACAGGACAGGAAGCACCCAGCCCTGGGCACCACAGGACAGGAAGTGTCAGCCCTGGGCACCACAGGACAGGAAGTGCCAGCTCTGGGCACCCACAGGACAGGAAGTGTCAGCCCTGGGCACCACAGGACAGGAAGCACCCAGCCCTGGGCACCACAGGACAGGAAGTGTCAGCCCTGGGCACCACAGGACAGGAAGCACCCAGCCCTGGGCACCACAGGACAGGAAGTGTCAGCCCTGGGCACCACAGGACAGGAAGCGCCCAGCCCTGGGCACCACAGGACAGGAGGTGTCAGCCCTGGGCACCACAGGACAGGAAGTGCCAGCCCTGGGCACCACAGGACAGGAAGTGCCAGCCCTGGGCACCACAGGACAGGAAGTGCCAGCCCTGGGCACCACAGGACAGGAAGTGTCAGCCCTGGGCACCACAGGACAGGAAGTGCCAGCCCTGGGCACCACAGGACAGGAAGCGCCCAGCACTGGGCACCACAGGACAAGAAGCGCCCATCCCTGGGCACCACAGGACAGGAAGCGCCCAGCCCTGGGCACCACAGGACAGGAAGCGCCCAGCACTGGGCACCACAGGACAGGAAGTGTCAGCCCTGGGCACCCGCAGGACAGGAAGTGCCAGCCCTGGGCACCCGCAGGACAGGAAGCGCCCAGCACTGGGCACCACAGGACAAGAAGCGCCCATCCCTGGGCACCACAGGACAGGAAGCGCCCAGCCCTGGGCACCACAGGACAGGAAGTGCCCAGCCCTGGACACCACAGGACAGGAAGTGTCAGCCCTGGGCACCACAGGACAGGAAGCGCCCAGCACTGGGCACCACAGGACAGGAGGTGTCAGCCCTGGGCACCACAGGACAGGAAGTGCCCAGCCCTGGGCACCACAGGACAGGAAGTGCCAGCCCTGGGTACCACAGGACAGGAAGTGTCAGCCCTGGGCACCACAGGACAGGAAGTGCCAGCTCTGGGCACCCACAGGACAGGAAGTGTCAGCCCTGGGCACCACAGGACAGGAAGCACCCAGCCCTGGGCACCACAGGACAGGAAGTGTCAGCCCTGGGCACCACAGGACAGGAAGCGCCCAGCCCTGGGCACCACAGGACAGGAAGTGTCAGCCCTGGGCACCACAGGACAGGAAGCGCCCAGCCCTGGGCACCACAGGACAGGAGGTGTCAGCCCTGGGCACCACAGGACAGGAAGTGCCAGCCCTGGGCACCACAGGACAGGAAGTGCCAGCCCTGGGCACCACAGGACAGGAAGTGTCAGCCCTGGGCACCACAGGACAGGAAGTGCCAGCCCTGGGCACCACAGGACAGGAAGCGCCCAGCACTGGGCACCACAGGACAAGAAGCGCCCAGCCCTGGGCACCACAGGACAGGAAGCGCCCAGCCCTGGGCACCACAGGACAGGAAGCGCCCAGCACTGGGCACCACAGGACAGGAAGTGTCAGCCCTGGGCACCCGCAGGACAGGAAGTGCCAGCCCTGGGCACCCGCAGGACAGGAAGCGCCCAGCACTGGGCACCACAGGACAAGAAGCGCCCATCCCTGGGCACCACAGGACAGGAAGCGCCCAGCCCTGGGCACCACAGGACAGGAAGCGCCCAGCACTGGGCACCACAGGACAGGAAGTGTCAGCCCTGGGCACCACAGGACAGGAAGCGCCCAGCACTGGGCACCACAGGACAGGAGGTGTCAGCCCTGGGCACCACAGGACAGGAAGTGCCCAGCCCTGGGCACCACAGGACAGGAAGTGCCAGCCCTGGGTACCACAGGACAGGAAGTGTCAGCCCTGGGCACCACAGGACAGGAAGTGCCAGCTCTGGGCACCCACAGGACAGGAAGTGTCAGCCCTGGGCACCACAGGACAGGAAGCACCCAGCCCTGGGCACCACAGGACAGGAAGTGTCAGCCCTGGGCACCACAGGACAGGAAGTGCCAGCCCTGGGCACCACAGGACAGGAAGCGCCCAGCACTGGGCACCACAGGACAGGAAGTGTCAGCCCTGGGCACCCGCAGGACAGGAAGTGCCAGCCCTGGGCACCACAGGACAGGAAGTGCCAGCCCTGGGCACCACAGGACAGGAAGTGTCAGCCCTGGGCACCACAGGACAGGAAGTGCCAGCTCTGGGCACCACAGGACAGGCAGCAGATCAGTTTGCCAGGGTAGAGGGGCGAGGGGTGGGCGTGACTGTCGGGTAATAAAGACATTTGGGAACTAGATGATGTAGTGTTAAAAATGGTGAATTCTATGTTGTGTAGATTTCATCTCCATAAAAAGAAAATCTAGAGCTGTATAACCCCCCCACAGAACAGGAAGCTAAGGTAACCCCGGGGCGGCCTCTGGCTCGCCGGGTTAAGCCGCAGCTGGGGGTGCTGCACCGCCGCCAGTGCCTGCCGCTGCACTTCCGAGCCAGCTCCCTGCCAAGGCCTGGGAGGCGGCAGTGCCGGCCCAGGTCCTCCAGACCCTGCCACCCACGTGGGGGTCCCCGCAGCCCCGGCCGGGCCTCAGCCTGGCCCAGCAGGGGTTTGGGGAGTGAACCAGCAGATGAGTGAACCCTTAGGAAAAGTAACTCTAGTGTTTATGGGAATGAGGCACAGGGAGGCCCCCCCCAGGTCCCAGAGGAGGGGCCTCTCTCCCCTCCCCTCTCCCCCCCTCCTGTCCGCGGCCGCTCACATTTCAAGTAACTTGGGGTTAGTGCAATTTTTTTTTGCTTTCAAAAAGTAGTAAAAATTAATTAATCTACAACTGCACTGATAGCAAAAGTTAATAGAAATTTTAATAAAAATACAACCTCAATAAGCTTGCCTTTTGTTCTAATAAATGCAATAGTAGTTTAGAAACGTAGATAAAAAAATTAATAAAGTGACCGGGGCGGGGGTCCAGGGTGCGCAGACAGGGGGGCGTGGGGCTTGGTGTCACAAAGCCCAGAGGCGAGAGCCGGCTGCACAGAGCGAGCGCCCGTGAGCTCCCGGGCTCGGCTGCTTGTTTTAAATTATCCAGATTCAAAATTCTTTCCACCCTTTCATTTACCATGACAGAGGCCCCCACCCGCTGGCTCACTCCCAGAGGCCCACAGCGGCCTGCGCTGAGCCAGGGACCTCGTCCTGGTCTACCGCATGGGGGGCAGGAACCCACTGCCTCCCAGGGAGCTGGAGTGGGACCCAGGCCCTCCCACAGGGGTGCGGGCATCTTAATTCCTAGGCCAAAAGCCCACCCCCCCGGATATCTACCCAATGAAAAAGAAGACGCGTGGAGACTGGGCGACGCGAGGCGGGCGTCTGGCGTCAGTTAACCCAGGTACTGGGGATCCCAGAGCACCCGGCTCGCCCGCTGCTGACCCCGCCTCCCGCTGGCCCACGGGCTGCAGGGTGCTGGCTTCGGTACCAAGTACCCGTGGCCCCCACAGCCAGCCCCGCCTCTGGGTCAGGGGGCCGCTCAGCGGTCATTCAGACAGCCGGAGGGGCTCCGAGGGCGGGGCCCGGCCTGGCCTGGGGATTGGTGCACAGGCAGCTGCTTGCTCCCAGGAAGGCGTGACGGTGCCGCTGGCACTGTTTGGTGACCCTGTTTACAACACCTCGCTGCAGGGGCACCGTGGGCAGAGCCGGAGTTGGGGTCCCGGGCAGGCGGCAACGCGGGCAGAGCCGGAGTCTGGGGTCCCGGGCAGGCGGCACCGCGGGCAAAGCCCGAGTCCTGGGTCCCGGGCAGGCGGCACCGCGGGCAGAGCCCGAGTCCGGGGTCCCGGGCAGGCGGCACCGCGGGCAGAGCCCGAGTCTGGGGTCCTGGGCAGGCGGCACCGTGGGCAGAGCCCGAGTCTGGGGTCCCGGGCAGGCGGCACCGTGGGCAGAGCCGGAGTCCGGGGTCCCGGGCAGGCGGCACCGCGGGCAGAGCCGGAGTTGGGGTCCCGGGCAGGCGGCACCGCGGGCAGAGCCGGAGTCCGGGGTCCCGGGCAGGCGGCACCGCGGGCAGAGCCCGAGTCTGGGGTCCCGGGCAGGCGGCACCGCGGGCAGAGCCCGAGTCTGGGGTCCCGGGCAGGCGGCACCGTGGGCAGAGCCGGAGTCTGGGGTCCCGGGCAGGCGGCACCGCGGGCAGTGGGCGTGGCCTCCTCCTGTGACACCCGCACCCCACATCAGAGCCCCAGCCTCCTGGGAGGCAGCGGGTGAGGGCTCACTACTGGGGCCTTGCCACCCCGCTGAGACCGGGATGGAGGCCTGGGCTCCCGGCTCTGGCCCGGGCTACAGCGGATGTTTGGGGAATAAGGCAGAGGATGGAAACGCCATCTCTCCCCGCCCTTCAAACAGAACGAGGGGATAACCCCACGTCTAACGGGAATCATTGCGGGGCCGGCGCCGTGGCGCAGCACGCGACACCTCCACCTGTGATGCCGGCATCCCACACGGGCGCCGGTTCAAGCCCCGGCTGCTCCACTCCCCACCCAGCTCCCTGCTGTGGCCTGGGAGAGCAGAGACGGCCCAAGTGCTGGGGCCCTGCGTGCTCCGGCTCTGCCTGGCCCAGCCCAGGCTTTGGGGAGTGGGGCAGCACAGGGGAGATCTGTCTCTCCTCCTAACTCCGCCTTTCAACACAGATAACACACACACTTCTGAACAAAGCGATTCTACTCCCAGTAGACTTCCAGGAACTGGAGTCCACAGCCACACGAGGGGACAGCGTGGCAAACGTGGGAACCTGGCGTGGGGGACCCTCAGCACGTTCTTCCCCGGGGCGGGCGGGGCAGCCAGGCCGGCCCCTCGCGCCTCCTGTGTCCTGCGGGTGGCGGCTGCTCCCCAGACACCCGCTGTGTCCTGCGGGCGGGAGAGGGCCCTGTGCACACCCAGCATCCTCTCTGGCCGCCGGGGACCGCCCTGGCCTTTCCTCTTCCAGATTCTGGCCTACACGGGACCCTGCCGCCTACGGCCCCTCCCCCAGCCCCGGCTCAGAGCCCCTGGCCCCGGGCTGCAGCTCTCGCGGCTGGGCCTGTCCAGCCGAGTGCCGCCAGTCTCAGCTGAGGGTGGTGCACCGCGGAAGGTTCCAGAACACGGGCCCCTCGCCCCGGGCTGCGGCTCCCAGGGCTGGGCCTGTCCAGCCAAGTGCCGCCAGTCTCAGCTGAGGTTGGTGCACCGCGGAAGGTTCCAGAACACGGGCCCCTCGCCCCGGGCTGCAGCTCTTGCGGCTGGGCCTGTCCAGCCGAGTGCCGCCAGTCTCAGCTGAGGGTGGTGCACCGCGGAAGGTTCCAGAACACGGGCCCCTCGCCCCGGGCTGCGGCTCCCAGGGCTGGGCCTGTCCAGGTGAGTGCCGGGCTGAGCATGGTGTACGGCACGGAAGGTTCCAGAACACGGCCCCTCGGGCACACGGCCCCTCGGGCAGAGGAGCTTCCCCGCCCCGCCCCTGAGCACTGGCTCACCGTCCCGCTCACGGAGCCAGGCTGGCCGCTGGCCGGGCCTCTCCCCGTCACACAGCGCCCCAGCCGCGGGGCTGCCGGGGGCAGAGCAGCCATGGTGCCCGAGCGGCTCCTGAGGGCCCCGCACCTGCTGGCCTGAGCCCAGCGCCGCCCACCTGCACTCACCTGACGGTGCTGGTGGGGCCAACGACGGCTTCTGGGTCGCGGCCTGGGCACGCCGAGCCCCGGCCCCAAGGCCATGTCTCGGCTGGGCCCCAGTGCCCTGGCCCGGCTGGGGAGGGGCGGCCAAGCCGAAGGCCCCGGCCTGGTCTGCGCCTGGGGCGCTCCGGCAGGAAGCCGGCCGGGGCCGGAAGGGCTGCGGCTGGGCGGACACGCCGGGCGCGGATCTGTCCACCGCGGCCGGGGTCAACGCGGACAGCACGGCCCGCGAGGGGCGCCCCCGGCGGCGACAAAGTCCCGCGGTGGGCGGGGCCCTGGGAGCGCCCCGCCCCTGCCCTGAGGCCCCGCCCCCGCCCTGAGGCCCGGGGCATGCGGGTCCTCGGGGCGGAAGTAGGGGGCGGGCTGAGGGCGGCGGAGGGCGCCCATTGGCTGCCGAGTGACGGACGTCTCCTCAGCCCGCGCGGCGGCGGCGAGGCGGGAAAATGCCGCCTGGTCTTCGGGCCGCGCGCTTTTGACGGGAGCCGGTCTTTGCCGTGTGGCGTGCCTCCTCCTCCCGGCTCACCCCAGACCCGGGGCTGTCAGTCGACGACGGCTCGTCTCTGCCGGAAGTCAAGAAAATACCCGTTAGGAGCCGGTGCCCCGACTGCGAGGAGCAGGATGAGGGCGCAATTCGGTGTCAAAAAGGGTGCACTCAGGAACAGGTCCTGAGGGGAAGCGGAACGGCATCTCCTGGCCCTGCAGCTTCTGTTCAGAAATGATCTGTCGGGCCGGCGCTGTGGCGCAGCGGGGTAACGCCCTGGCCTGACCGGCATCCCATATGGGCGCCGGTTCGAGTCCCGGCTGCTCCACTCCCAGTCCAGCTCCCTGCTGTGGCCTGGGAAGGCAGTGGAGGATGGCCCGAGTCCTTGGACCCCTACCCGCGTGGGAGACCTGGCTCCTGGCTTCGGATCGGCACAGCTCCGGCCATTGCGGCCAAATGGGGAGTGACCCAGCGGACGGAGGACCTCTCTCTCTGTCTCTGCCTCTCCTCTCTCTGTGCAACTCTGACTTTCAAATAAACAAATAAATCTTTTAAAAAATTTTTTTTTTTTTTTTTTTTTTTTTTTTTTTTTTTGCAGAGAGAGGTCTTCCATCCACTGGGTCACTCCCAGATGGCCGCGACAGCCGGGATGGCCAGGCCAAAGCCAGGAGCCAGAGCTCCAGCCGGGTCTCCCAGGTGGGGGCAGGGGCCTAAGCCCCCCCCCCCCCCGCCACCTCCCAGCGCCTTCCCAGCTGGCGTTAGCAGGGAGCACAGCGGCCAGCGCCGGAACCAGCACTCTGGTAGAAGGTGCCGGCGTCTGGCGCGGCTTAACCGGATGAGCCACGGCAGAGCTACGTCTCCATGTCACAGCTGGCCGGGCGTCGGCACAAGACAAAGCCATCAGCTATCAAAGGGAGCCCTCAGGACCGAGGGGAAGTGACAGGGGGGCAGCCATGAGGGACCCCACCCCCGAGGTGACGCCAGCGTCCGGCACCGTGGGACCTACCGCACACGCTGGAAGCCACGGAAGCACCTGGGGGGGGGGGCTGACCACCACCACGGGGCCAGGCGCGGCCTCCCGGCCCGGTGTCACCCCGGGCTGTGCGGGAGGGAGCGTTCTCAGTGCTCGCCCCCACCCTTCACTTACACACTCATTTCCAGACTGGTAGAATCTCTTTTTTGCAAAATTATCCTCGCCTAATCCATGGAGACGGAAGTGGATTAGTGGTTGCCAGGGGCTGGGGCTGGGGAGTGACTGCTAATGGGCACCAGGCTGCTTCCAGGGGTGCCGGGCTGTTCTGGGACCGGGGAGGGGTGACAGTCGCACGGCTCCGGCTCCAGGAGTACAGGAGTGCTAGGAGGTGAGCGGCAGTGTGGGCGGCCCCCCGGCCCAGCGGCTGCCCCACAGAGCGTGGCGGGGGCAGCCTCCCCCGGTCCCGGCCCCGCCGTGCCCTGCCCGTGAGCCTGAAGGTAGCTCTGAGCTTGCTATTTCCTGGACGCCCTCCGAGAGGTCAGGGCCCCATGACCTCTGGTGCCCAGCCGCGGGCTGGTAGTGAACGTCGTACCTGGAGTGGACAAAGGGCTTTGGCTCCTGGAGCCTCCAGAAACCGGCAGAAGCAAAACTGGAACCACGAAGAGGCTGAAGGAGACGAGGGGGACCCCGGCTTGCAGGAGCCCCCCAGGCCCTTAATCTGCGTGGTCCAGCACCCCGGTGGGCTGTGCAGGGGAGAGGCCCCTTCAGGTCGTGCCTGCAGAGGTGGCCGCAGCCTGAGCGGTCACGGTCTCCTGTCACTCATTTACACGCCTAAAATTACGATGTCTCGGCTGGCTCCATGGCTCAATAGGCTAATCCTCTGCCTGCGGCGCCGGCACCCCGGGTTCTAGTCCCGGTCAGGGCGCCGGATTCTGTCCCGGTTGCTCCTCTCCAGGCCAGCTCTCTGCTGTGGCCCGGGAGGGCAGTGGAGGGTGGCCCAAGTACTTGGGCCCTGCACCCCATGGGAGACCAGGAGAAGCACCTGGCTCCTGGCTTCGGATCAGCGCGGTGCGCCAGCCCTGGCGGCCATTGGAGGGTGAACCAACGGTAAAGGAAGACCTTTCTCTCTCTTTCTCTCACTGTCCACTCTGCCTGTCAAAAAAAAAAAAAAAATTACGATGTCTCATGAATCCATTTTTTGAGAGAGACAGAGAGAGGTTCCGTCCACTGGTTCACTCCCCAGGTGGGGGCACACACCAGCCCTAAGCCAGGCCGCCACCAGGAGCCAGGAGCTTCACCCGGGACTCGCACGTGGGTGCCAGGGTCCCAGCTGCGGGAGCCAGGGTGTGTGTGCCTTGGCAGGAGGCTGGCCCAGAAGCCGAGCTCGGGGCCGGAACCTGCACTCTGACGTGGGCGCCGAGCTCGGGGCCGGGACCTGCACTCTGACGTGGGCGCCGAGCTCGGGGCCGGGACCTGCACTCTGGCGTGGGCGCCGAGCTCGGGGCCGGGACCTGCACTCTGGCGTGGGCGCCGAGCTCGGGGCCGGGACCTGCACTCTGGCGTGGGCGCCGAGCTCGGGGCCGGGACCTGCACTCTGACATGGGCGCCGGCGGTTTAATGGCTGCACAGTGCACAATGTCTGCTATTGTCTCCTGCAGTCTCAGTTTAAAATGTTTCACGAAGTTTTTGTGACTTTTTTTTTTTTTAAAGGCAGAGAGACAGAGAGCTCCCATACGCTGATTCCTCCCCCCTCAGAGGACCTCAACAGCCAAGGCAGACGCCAGCAGCTGGGACTCAGGGCAGGCCTCCCAGGCCTCCCGTCAGCGGCCGAGGAGGCGGGCTGGGACGGGCCCTGGGGTCCGGGAGGGGCATCCCAGCCATTGTGCAAACACCCAGCCCCGTGTCCTGAATTCTAGAAATGAAGGCCAAGTTTGAAACTGGAGCCCCTTCACCGACCAGGGGGTCAGACCCGTGTCTCCTGGGAGAGCCGCAAGATGGGCATCACAGCCTGAAGAAAACAGGCAGGAGCCCGAGGAGAAAAGACTCCCGGGCCCCAGGGCAGTCAGCGCCCCCGGGCCAGCCCCCCTCGCGAGAAAGGACCTCTGGTGGCCCCGGGGGACGGAGGGTGCTCGGTCAGAGGGGGCGGTCACCTCCCGCCGACGTCCAGCCACAGCGAAGTTCCCGCACCAGTGGTCAGCGGGCTCCCGAGTCCAGCTGGACTCGGCCCCACCGGCTCTGGCCGCCCTGGCCACCCCCTCCCGCTGGCCGCGCGCAGGGTCAGCGGCAGCTGCGTTTTTCTCGCCAAGGGAGGAGGCACCCGCAGCAGGGTGCAGGTCATTGCCCAGCGCCTCGGCCGCTTCTCTGCGGCCCCCACGCGCCACGCGCCGGCTCCGGCCCCCGGCACAAAGGCACGGCCGCGCGCGGATTGGCGCTCCCGTGTGGGCGGCAGGTGCCGCGCCGGCGCCGGCGAGGGTCGCGCGCCCCGCCCTGCGCGTGCCGGTCGGGCCCCGTGGGTTCTCAGGCCCGCCCCGTCGGTTCTCAGGGCCGGCGCTGACAATGGAGAGGTTCCTGGGCCCAGGCTCGTGCCGCTGGGTTAATGGGGCAGAAGAGATGGCTGAAGGGCGACAGAAGTGCCCTTTGAAAGAGGGCGCAGCCCGGGGCAGCCGCACAAAGGCCGGGACACGCGGGCGGGGAGGGACAGATGGGGCGGCGCGCGGAGACAATCGCGCGGCGAGTGCGGGGGCGGGCGCGGCCTCATCGTTTTGCAGTTAACCAGGCCGGGGCCGTGCGCCCCAGGCTGGAGCCTGCGGGCCGGGGCGCCTCTGCTGCGGCCGCCCGCCGCCGCTCCGTCCGCGAGCCCGGGAACGCGCGCCGCCACCTCGCGCGCGCTCCGCGCCCCTGGGAGGGCAAGGAGCGGGCGAGCGCTCCCTCCCGCGCCCAGACACGGCGGGCGACCCCCAGGTGCCCCCCTCAGGGAGGCCCGGAAACGCCTCCTTGTGGCCTCCACCGCGGCCGGGAGGCGGCACAGGCCGGGCAGGGAGAGCCTGGGCAGCGGCCACGGGCCGGGCAGGGAGAGCCTGGGCAGCGGCCACGGGCCGGGCAGGGCCGGGCAGGGAGAGCCTGGGCAGCGGCCACGGGCCGGGCAGGGAGAGCCTGGGCAGCGGCCACGGGCCGGGCAGGGCCGGGCAGGGAGAGCCTGGGCAGCGGCCACGGGCCGGGCAGGGCCGGGCAGGGAGAGCCTGGGCAGCGGCCACGGGCCGGGCAGGGCCGGGCAGGGAGAGCCTGGGCAGCGGCCACGGGCCGGGGCAGGGCCGGGCAGGGCCGGGCAGGGAGAGCCTGGGCAGCGGCCACGGGCCGGGCAGGGCCGGGCAGGGAGAGCCTGGGCAGCGGCCACGGGCCGGGGCAGGGCCGGGCAGGGCCGGGCAGGGAGAGCCTGGGCAGCGGCCACGGGCCGGGCAGGGCCGGGCAGGGAGAGCCTGGGCAGCGGCCACGGGCCGGGCAGGGCCGGGCAGGACCGGGCAGGGAGAGCCTGGGCAGTGGCCACGGGCCGGGACAGACCGGGCAGCGGGCAGCGGGCAGCGCTGGACAGCCGGGCAGGGCCGGGCAGGGCCGGGCAGGGAGAGCCTGGGCAGCGGCCACGGGCCGGGCAGGGCCGGGCAGGGAGAGCCTGGGCAGCGGCCACGGGCCGGGCAGGGCCGGGCAGGGAGAGCCTGGGCAGCGGCCACGGGCCGGGACAGACCGGGCAGCGGGCAGCGGGCAGCGCTGGACAGCCGGGCAGGGCCGGGCGGCCGTGCGTCCCAGCGTCCCCGCCAGGCGGCGCTGCCTCCCTCCGAGCCGCGCGGCCGCGCCGCGAACCGGTGCTGTTTAATTAACGTGCAAATTGAGTAGATTAAATGACTCTAAATAATTAGCCACAGATCCTATAAACAGGATCACATATTTAATTAAGCGGCGATATAGATTTTGGAAACTGTTGGTGTGCTGTGA
>NC_084847.1:59745678-59750678 GCF_033115175.1 Lepus europaeus | reverse complement strand
CTGCGAGGGGGTGGGGCGGGGCGGGGCGGGGCTTCCTCACCGGCCCCGCCCTTCCTCCCTCTCCTCTTCCTCCCCCCTTCCTCCCCCTCCTCTTCCTCCCCCTTTCCTCCTCTCCTGCCCTCTTCCTCTCTGCCCCCACCTTTCCCCCTCTGTCTCCTCCCCTCCTCCCTTCTCTTCCTCCCCCTCCACATCCTCTTCTTCCTCCCCCTCCTCCCCTTCCTCCTCCTCTTCTTCCTCCCCCTCCTCTTCCTCCCCCTTTCCTCCTCTCCTGCCCTCTCTTCCTCTGCCCTCACCTTCCCCCGTCCCCTCCCCCTCCTTCCCTCCTCTTCCTCCCCCTTCCTCTCCTCCTCCCCCTTCCTCTTCCCCCTCCCCTCCCTCCTCCTCCCTTCTTCCTCCCCCTCCTCTTCCTCCTCCCCGTCCTCTTCCCCCCCTCGCCTTCCTCCTCTCGGTCCTCCCCATCTGCCTCTTCTTCTTCCTCACCCTTCCTCCCCTCTCCTCCTCTTCTTCCTCCCCCTTCTCCCCTCCCCTTCCTCCCCTCCTCCTCCTCTTCTTCCTCCCCCTTCTCCCCTCCCCCTCCTCTTCCTCCCCTCCTCCTCCTCCTCCTCCTCTTCCTCCCCCTTCTCCCCCTCCCCTTCCTCCCCTCTCCTCCTCTTCTTCCTCCCCCTTCTCCCCTCCCCCTCCTCTTCCTCTCCTCTTCTTCCTCCCCCTTCTCCCCTCCCCCTCCTCTTCCTCCCCTCCTCTTCCTCCCCCTCCTCCTCCCCCTTCTCCCCCTCCTCTTCCTCCCCTCTCCTCCTCTTCTTCCTCCCCCTTCTCCCCTCCCCCTCCTCTTCCTCCCCTCCTCCTCCTCCTCTTCCTCCCCCTTCTCCCCCTCTCCTTCCTCCCCTCTCCTCCTTTTCTTCCTCCCCCCTTTCTCCCCCCTCTTCCCCCTCCTCCTCTTCCTCCCCCTCCTCCTCCTCCTCCCCATCTCCCTTCCCCTTCCTCCCTCCTCCTCCTCTCCATCCTCCCCTTCTCCCCCTCCCCTTGCCTCTTCCTCCCCTTCCTCCTCCTCCTCCTCCTCCCCTCCCCTCCCCTCCCCGCCCCGCCCGCCGCCCGCAGCCCGGGGAGGCGGCGGCGGCGGCGGCGGCGGCCGTTGTAGTTTTAAATTCGATGTGACAGCTTCGGAAGGAGCGGATGATGAATCTCTATTATTGGATCAGTCTATTTGCCGCTCAATGTCTCTCTGTAATTGGAGCAACATCACTTTAAGGGTTCAGAGAGTACAGCATTTCTGGCGAAAAATCCCCGCACCGCGCGGCGCCCGTTTTCAAGGGAAATCTATTAGAGCGCGCGCGGGGCGGGGGCGCGGGCCGGCCGGCCGGGCGGGGCGGGGCGGGGGCGGCCCCGCCCCGCGTGTTGTGACAGCTCCCGAGCCTGTTTATGGAGGTGCGTGTCAGGTATAATTAGCAATCGATACGGAGAGCGGCTCCCCGCACCCAGCGCGCCTCTGACGTCAGAGCCGATTAGCGCTTCTTATTGGCCCCAAATTCCCCCGGCCGCGGCTAATTACCGCCAGCCTCATGTTGATAAAGTAAAGCGCCGGCGCGCGGGCGAAGCATGTGCGGGGCCCGGGGTCCCCGTCTCCGCCGCCCGCGCGCCCCGCCGCCGCCGTGATGGACGCCCGCCTCCTGGAGCACCCGCACGCCCAGTTCGGGGGCTCGCTGGGCGGCGTGGTGGGCTTCCCCTACCCGCTGGGCCACCACCACGTGTACGAGCTGGCCGGACACCAGCTGCAGTCGGCCGCCGCCGCCGTGCCCTTCTCCATCGACGGGCTGCTGAGCGGCTCGTGCGCCGCGGCCGCCGCCTCGGTGGTCAACCCCACGCCGCTGCTGCCGGCCGCCTGCGGGGTGGGCGGCGACGGCCAGCCCTTCAAGCTGTCGGGTAGGTGCGGGGCGCCGGGCTGGGGGGAAGAGCGCGGCGGCCTCGTCGGGGTCCCCCGGCCCGGGCCGGCGGCTGAGGCGCGCGGCGCCCTGTGCGTGCCCGCAGACTCGGGGGACCCCGACAAGGAGAGCCCGGGCTGCAAGCGGCGACGCACCCGCACCAACTTCACCGGCTGGCAGCTGGAGGAGCTGGAGAAGGCGTTCAACGAGAGCCACTACCCGGACGTGTTCATGCGCGAGGCGCTGGCGCTGCGCCTGGACTTGGTCGAATCGCGCGTGCAGGTAAAGGCCGGGTCCTCCGCAGCCGCGTCCCGCCGCTGGGCACCCTTTGTTCGGCGCGGCGGATCTCGTTCCCGGGGTGTCTGCTTGGCTCCCGCCGGCTTGGGGCGGGGGCGCGTGCGCGCGCGCGTTTGTGTGTGTGTGTGTGTGTGTGTGCGCGCGCGCTGGGGCTCGGCCCGTCGCCAACACGGAGGGGGTCACGCGCGCAAAGGCCGAGCTGGCCGGGAAAGGGCCGGCGGCTGCGCCGGAGGCGGGACGCGGCGGCCGCGCGCGGTGAGGTCTCGCGGGCTGGCCCGGCTGCCTCCACGTCTCGCGCCAGGCTCCGCTTCCCGGGCCTGGCGCGAGCCCGGTCTGTTTACCTTTCGCCGGCAAAACATCCAGATGGAGTCGTCTCTACCTCTCACGTCGCGGGGGGGGGGGGGCGCGCGGCGGGAGCGGTTCGCAGCCGAGCGGGCGCGGAGAGGGAGTTCCTGCAGGCCCCGTGTGTCCTGCGCGCTTTCTTCCTCCCTTCTCCCCAGTTTGGTTTTATTTCGGAGAGGGCCCGCAGTGTTCTTTCCACGGACTCTCGGCGTCAGTTTTGTGGATTAAGAATTCACCATGATTTGTGAATAACCGAGGCTCCCTGGAGCACAGAGCCGTGTCTCGGGGGCCGGGGCGGCGCAGGGCGCGGTGCGGTTGCGCGGCGCCGGGCGCGGGGCTGGGGGAGAGCTGGCACGGCGCCTGCCTAGCGCGAGCTTCCGCCACAAGCGCCTTTTCGTTCGGTGCTCAGGCCTCCCCTGGTGACCTTCTGTGTTTGGAGAGCCTTTTATCCAATTTGTTCTAAGCGTCTTAAGCGAAGTGGAGGCTCCTTTATTTCTCCCTTAATAGGATAACGAGGAATTCTTTGTGGGAAGGTGGCCTGTAATTCACACCAAAATAACAATAATAAACTCTCAAAAAAGAAAAGAGCCCATTACAGCTTTCAGGGGTTCAGCTTAGTGTCTGGGACCTCTGGCGGGGCCGAGGGCTCCCTACCACCGAGCCGGCCTGCTATTGTGCCCAGGCTCTGGACCCTGCAACAAAGAATCCGAAGGCTCGGGCTCCCCAGGGGGGAGGGTGGTGCCGGCCAGGGCTCCTGTGCCATCACCTGGGATGTGGCTCAGGCTTGTGTGGGGCTGCTGCCCCCTCTGGTCCAGCCAGGCTCCCCAAGACAAGCCCGCAGAGCGAGGGCCAGGCCCGGGGCCTCCCTGCCTCAGGGCCCGGGCACCTGCCTTTTCCCTCCCTGCTGGCCTTCGCAGTGCCCAGGCCAAGGACTCCTGGTCCAGGAAGTCTCCCTGGGTGCCCTGGCCGGGAGGTTCCAGGAAGCCCCGGGTCGGAGGGAGGCCGCACCAGCCCCAGCCAAGCCCCTTCTGGAGGAAGAACGAACATTCCTTGTCGGGAAACCCGAAATCTGGGCTTTACAGTCTCCAGGTGTGGAGGGCAGCCGGGCCCAGTGCAGCGGTCCTCCGGCCAGGATGGCGCACGCCAGGCTGAGCTGCTTAGAACAGGCTGGGCGGTGTGGAGCCGGGCAGGGCGAAGAGGGGTCCCCACTGTCCGCCTGGTGATCAGGACCCCGATGCGCTGGGTCAGGGGCCAACACCGGCCTCGCCCAAGGAAAGGGCGGCTCCCCGGCCCCCGAGGAAGGCCCACCTGCGCCACGCCGGGGCGAAGACGCTGGCCGGAACCACAGTCCGAGGAAGGCATCGCACGGGGCCGGCTGGCCCGTCGGGGTGGGGAGGCCGCGGGCCCGCCGCAGCCCCGCAGCCTCACTGTGCCTTCCTTTGCCCTCTCCCGCTGCCCTAGGTCTGGTTCCAAAACCGCCGCGCCAAGTGGAGGAAGAAAGAGAATACCAAGAAGGGCCCGGGGAGGCCGGCGCACAACTCGCACCCGACCACGTGCAGCGGCGAGCCCATGGACCCCGAGGAGATTGCGCGCAAGGAGCTGGAGAGGATGGAGAAGAAGCAGCGCAAGCGGGAGAAGAAGCTGCTAAAGAGCCAGGGCCGCCAGCTGCACTCGCCCGGCGGCCTGTCCCTGCACAGCGCGCCCAGTTCCGACAGCGACAGCGGCGGCGGCGGCCTGTCCCCGGAGCCGCCCGAGCCGCCCGCGCCGCCGCCGCCGCCGCCCGCAGCCAAGGGCCCTGGCGCGCACGCCGCCGGCGCCGCGGGTTCCGCGCGCGCACCGCCCGGCGAGCCGCCGGCGCCCGGCACCTGTGACCCCGCCTTCTGCCCGAGCCAAAGACGCGGCGCCGGCTCGCAGCCGCGGCTAGGCCGCTCCGCGGACCAGGACGCAGCCTCGTGCGGGTCCGGGGCGGTGGCGGCGACGGCGGCGGCTGCTGCGGAGCGCGGCGCCGCGGGCCTGCCCAAGGCCAGCCCGTTCAGCGTGGAGAGCCTGCTGTCCGACTCGCCGCCGCGCCGGAAAGCGGCCCCTGCCAGTGCCGCGGCCGCGGCCGGCCTGGACTTCGCGCCGGGGCTGCCGGGCGCGCCGCGGACCCTCATCGGAAAGGGCCACTTCCTGCTCTATCCGATCACGCAGCCGCTCGGCTTCCTGGTGCCGCAGGCCGCGCTCAAAGGCGGCGCGGGCCCGGAGCCGGCGCCCAAGGACGCGCCGCCCGCACCCGCCGCGCCGCCCGCGCCGCCTGCGCAGGCTAGCTTCGGGGCCTTCTCGGTGCCCGGCGGCGCCCCGGACTCGGCCTTCGCGCGCCGCAGCCCCGACGTCGTGGCTTCCCCGGGGGCCCCGGCCCCGGCGCCCTTCCGGGACCTTGCCCCGGCCGCCGCCACCGAGGGCGCT